>NW_019267368.1:0-37383 GCF_002742605.1 Olea europaea var. sylvestris | reverse complement strand
CTTAGTGACCCTTATAACAAGTTTTTAGTTGGTAACTCCCAAATTTTTAAATACCAAAGGGCCTGGTATCAGGTTTCAAGATAGCCTAATGGACTTATTGACTTGATTCAAAAAGGTGCAACACGTGAGTCATAAAATTAACAGGTGCAATGTCCTTTTTTCTATTTTTTTCAAAGCAAAAATAAATGGGGCTTAGATTCCTATAATATGACATCACCTAGTTTATACTTGATAGTTAAAGACACCTCCCATAAATATTTATAAACATGCATGGAATCACTACAAACCTAAATCATCTTCTTCATTGGCTCGAACAACATCAAATTATAGTATAAAAAGTTCAAGAATGTAATGAACAATAGGTTATGTAATTGAGCATCTAAGTCCACTATTTTCATTCTATAATAAGTACGAATCAACTTATTCATGGATAACGCTGATTAACTCAATTCGTGTGCGTAAATAGTGTCACATTCTACATGGATAAACAAAAAATCTCAACCAAGCCACATAACTTATTCATAATCTATAAACTAATACGTATTTTCAAATAGATGTATCATGACTGGCAAGGCTATCTAACTCATATAAGTATGCAAATTATTATTAATATTTTTATTATTATTTTTTCAATTTTTTGAGTTGAAAATAAATATATTCTAATCTATATAACCACCACAAAAGTACAAATCACACCCCAAACTTAAAATACACATTAGTCCCTAATGTGAGAAGTAAAAGGAAAAGGAAGGATTATACCGGTCTTCCCTTGGAGTGCAAGTGTAACATACATGCCGCTTCATTGATTTGCTAGAGATGATGGTGGCTACTGAAGCATTGTGGGATAGAAATATTCTATAAAACACAAACACAACTTTAAGTCAGATCTAAATAATCAATATGCATAAGGAAATCTATATTATACGATTTCACATATGCAAGATGTGATAGATTGTGTATTTTATGTGGACTTCTGAAATTTGTGTGATGATTGTAGAGGGATAATACCCCAAATTTAATTTGATAATGGGTCAAATTAATTTGGATTCTTATGGAAAATCGATGTTATAGAAGATTTTAGCTATTGCTATCTTTTTATTTAAAAAAAAAAAAAAGCTTAGAAAACGTGCACATGCAATCCCAAATACTACATGCAATGCAACAATGAAAGAAAAAATTTAAGGTTAGGAAATGTGGGTTATCTCCTGTTAGTTATGAATTCATAGTCTTCAGCTCGATTTTAGTTCATGATTAACTATGGTGGCTCAAACAAGCTTATGCCGCTCTTGCACTTCATGTAGTTTTCTCTTATACACTCTCTCTTTGCTCTCAAAATTCTATAGTCCCCATTTTTATCTTTATCAAGAAGTTCATCAAATTTTGATTTTCTATTTTGACAATTTCGTTGATTAGGTAACTCTTCTTCATCGATTATATAACAATAATTAACGTTGTGCGGTTGCTTAAATAAGTTGTAAATGTTGAATATCTTTTGCTTGTCCCTCACCCTCAATATCAACTTATCATTCTCCATGTCAATCACAGTTCGACCCATTGCTAAGAATGGTCAACCTAATATAATTGGAATATCTCGATCTTCTTATATGTCCAACACGATAAAATCTATTGAGAATATTGAATTTCTTGCTTTTTTGAGCACATCCTCAACTTTGCCTCATAAGCATGAAATTGTTCTATCAAAAAACTGTAGTGTTATACAAGTTGATTTGACTTTACCTATTAGTGGAACAACAATTGAAATTGAAATTGGCAAAGTAAAACTCCCTAAATCTTTCAATTTGGAGAAAATTTGTTTTGTAGTTTTGTACAACTTTTCTCTGTTAGTACCATAATTTCAAACTCTGAAAGCTTTCTTTTCTTGGTTAGTATATCTTGCAAAAACTTTGAATGAAGTTTGTAATATCGCATCAATGAACTAGATGTGGATGTGGAGCTTCTTAAGAATATTCAAACTTCTTATCTTACTTGTTCTTCAGGAGTTTCTAAGGAAAAGGAATAGAAGGCACATAAGCCTTGAGTGGACTTGGTACTCACTACTCTTATTGTTATCACCTGTTTCTTAGGAGTTGTTACTGTATTGCTTGGCAATGCTCTTGGTAGACATTCTGCAAGTTATTGAGCTATTTGATCAATTCGTGTTTCCAACTTCTTGATAGATACTTGTTGATTTTGAAAATTAGCAGTAATTTGCGGGAATAGTTAATCAATTTTCTACATATATTGTTGAAAAATTTTGCTAGAACTTAGTCTTCGCTCTTGTTGAGGATTATTTGAACTACTCCATTGTTGTTGATTATTAGACCATCTGAAGTTCAGATGTTGTCTCCGTCTTGGATTATATGTTTGTCCATATAGATTGAAACTACGGAAACCATTCTGAATATAGTTTATTTACTCTACTGTAAAACACATAAATAAGCAATTTTTTGCAGCATGATTGGCTCACAATTCTCACATTTCGAATTGACCATCACTACATTTGCTCCATGCGTTCTAGCTTAACCAATAATTCCAATTGTTTATCAAAGTAGCTATATATACATTAGTAGATTCCGTGTTGTCTAGCTTAAGAATTTCAACTGTTTTCTTCGGTACTACTCTTTGGATGAAAACATGGAATGTGCAGTTGCAATCAACTCAAATAAGTCCAGACATTGTTGAATTGATTTACAAACTATGGACTTGTTTGCTGAAGAATCCACTTCAAATTTAGCGAGTGATGATAGTCCGATGTAGAAATACTGTGCCTGATTATCCTTGCTTATTTCATGATTTGAACACTTTTTATCGACTCCTTAAACCTATTCCCAGTTTCATGTTAACTCTCCTCATCATGTTCCTTGAATGTTTGGATTTCCATTCGGATTTTCGCTACTTTTGCAGGAGGGAAGAATTTATTGAAATTTTTTCTCGTCAAGTCTTCCCAAATAGTGATACTTCCATGAGGCTCAGCATCCAACTACTCTGAAATTGCATCTCTCAATGTATAAGAAAGTAATCTTAGATTGATTGCGTCCTCATTAACCCTTGAAGCATGAACGTTCTTACAATCTCGAAAAAATCTTGAGATATGTGTGTTCAGGTTTTCAAGAGATAACTTGTAGAATTGAAGGGTTTTGCTGGTGAAGTGGATCTAATCAACCCTTATTTGAAAGTTATTTTGCCTGAAATCTGGATATACAATATTGAAGCTATCGAGCACTTCTAAAGGAGTCAAGAATATTGCGCCGGCAAGTCTAGCGCTCATTGTCCAATTGGCGATATCAAAATGTTTTGCTCTTCTGCCTTCTAATGTTTCTATTTTTGTTTTTGTTCCTTGAGCGTTTGTTTGAAGGTACGTTTTATTTTTGGGTCAAACGGTTTAAGTTCATCACCTAAGGAACGGAGCATATAACAAATACCTTTTATCTATAAATAAGAAAAATAAACTAATCAAATAAAAGTAAAAAATAAAATAAACTAAAACTAAATGTAAATAGTCCCGACAATGGCTTCAAAAATTTGTTGCATTTATTCTATCGAAAGTGTACGAAATCGAACAAATAATATAATAGACCTTTGAGTCCATATAATTGTTCTCGTGAGAACTATTATTTATTCCTAATTTACTTTTCTTCTTTTATTTGACAAAAAAATAATTTTGTGATTGTTGATCTAATTACTTCTAACAAATTAAATGTATCCAAATGCACAAAAATTCAAATTAGGTTTTAAAAATATAAAAGGGATATTAGGGCACACAATTTCACTTATTGATTACCTTTTACTCTTTAATCAAGATTCAAAACATAAAATAGTGCTTGGTCAAATCCTTCTAGCGTGTTCCATTTATCTCTCTCAAATTCACATCGATCCTATTTGACTAAGTCAATTCCACATCTCTATATCAATAAGGATACACATTAATTAAGCGCATTCAAATTCTAAAAATCCATATAACGACTGCATTAACTAGAAAAGGTATCTTAATGCTTTTGTACTAGTTCTCAAATGTTACTACGTGGTCTAAATCTATAACCCACCTCTCGACTCATTATGAATTGACAAAATCAATGAATAATTGGCCAAAGGATTCAAGCATTAAAATCCATAAATAAAATCAAAACATGAAATTCAAAGAACTAAAATCTTGAAAATTGAATCAAAAGGTCTCAATAAACTACATTGTTCGTCCTAATAAAAAGTTTAGTTACTCATAATGTTTGAAGAAAAAAAGAATAATAATTGAGTACATTGATGAATCTTCCACTAAGATAATCACTGCTTCAAATCCTTGATTTCTTCGATGATTTTTCTCTCTAATTATCGAGTTCTTCCTTTAAAAAATGCTACTCTAGATGTATTTATGCCTTTCCAAGGGTGGGATGAGTTTTGGTTGAATTGGACTTTTAAAGTGGACCAGAACACAAAACAAACCATAAGTGAACGTGGTATGTGTTCTGGTTGGCGCCTTAGTTCTTGTTTCTTCTGCAGGTTGTAGGCATCTCTGCCAGCCCCGTTTGTGCATTAAAATTTCATTTTTGCACTTTTTCATCCCACTAACCTAATCCTATAAAACAACATTAACCCAAACAAAAAAACGTTCTAAAACTCATAAGATCTAACAAATTATCAAGTTAAAATATGGTATGAAATGCATGAGTTAAAAACACTCATCAAAGGGCATAATTGTTACCTGATAATGGTCTATAAATATCCTCTTCATCAAATCATGAGTGTTATTATATTTCCCTAAGAGGTTAAAGTTGTTGTTTGTTGGATTTTTTATACCCAATAAATCTCGGGTTATGATGTTAAACATAGGATGCATTTCATAAACATCGACCGATGAGTGAAATAATTATCAACAACCAATTTCAAAAGCTCTTCCCGGCCCATTTATATTACATCTTGGATGACTTTAAATCTTGACCCATTTAGTCTTCTTATTGGTTCAACTAAAAGCCCAACCTAACTCGACTTATTGGATGTGTGTTTTATACGAGAGAGAGAGAGAGAGAGAGAGAGAGAGAGAGAGAGAGAGAGAGAGAGTGGCTAGCTTTCTTGGAGTTTGAGAGCTTGGTGATTTTTGGTGTCTTCTTGATTTTTCATTCCTTCACGGATTGCATATACCACCATCATAGTCTTTTTGTGGAGTGAACATGGAGCAACCAAGTGCTGGTTTTATTTTAGGTCGAACCGAGGTCAGGTGGAGTTCATTTAGTTGTTTTCTGATATCGACATCAAGATTTCTCAAGGGATTGAGAAACTTGTGAAAGAATTGGATAAAAATGGGCTGGAACGAAGTTGGAAAATCAGGCAGAAAGCTGGACAAAAATCTGAGATTTTGTTTCATTTCTATTGAATCTGTAAATGCATTTTTCGTCCAAATGACTGATCTGGAAAAGAAATCAAGACTACCAGCGGATTGTGCAAGTAGAGACGCAGCATGAGATATAATGCAGGTAATGATTGACGGTGGCACATCGGACTCCAACGACTCGTATGACGGAGCTTGAGCCTGATTTCGATGATGGCATAAAAAGGCAGAATGTTTCAACGATAGGACAGATCCCTGTGGTGTTGTTAGATTTCAGTTTTGAGTAATACAGTGAAAGCTGGACAATTTTTCCCTTGAAAGTTTTGGTGCCGTTTTCGTGTTATCGTTGTTACTGGAAGCTTTAGGACGAATAATGAGGTCAAAAAGTGGTGAATTCCCATCTTTCGATATTTATGGAAATTTAGATGTGGTTCGCTCGGTATCGTGTTCTCTGTCTTTTATTATTTCAGCTAAAATTATTGTGTAAGGTAATAATTTATTTTCAGCATTAGAAGTCATCGTGTGGGGTAACATTAGGTTTGGAGTTACCGTGAAGGGGTAACAATACCTGTTGCTAGACCTAGAAATTACTTGTTCATTATTTGCCTTAAATTCCTTATGAATTTGTTGCCAATCTTTTCTACATTGTTAGAATTGCATGTGATCTTATGAAAGTTTGTTTAACTATTTAGTGTCAATTATGTCTTTACTTTGCTTGTGGTCATTATTTAGTATTGATGGCATATGTAGGTCTAAGGCAAGTGTAAAAGTAAGATGTGTTTTAACTGTGGTAAATTCGGACATGGTGAAATATATTATCCTAGGAATGATCATAAAACGAAAGATAAGGAGAGATGTGAGGTTAATGTTGCCATTGGGTCGAGTAATGACCTGTGAGGTTTACTTAAAGTAAATCTAGTTAATGCATGTGTAACTATATGTAATCCTTTTCGCATATGTGTGATTGCTTAATTATGTTATGTTGATATGTTACATTTTCAATTTGTTTGTGTGTGTAATACATGAATTGAAGTGATCTTATTATTTGGTGTAATTGTTTGCATGCATAGTGGGGTGGGATGCATTAACAGTGTGTTGAATGTCTTTTGGTAAAGTGGAGTATATATGCCTGGGGGTACATTGTGGTTTGTATTAGGGATGCGGAGTGTGACATTGGCATCACGAATGGAGAGGTGATTAAATGATAGAGTCCTTTATTTGTAAAGAGATCCTGATTAGGTGGAGTGTGAGGAGGCACTTCTATTATTTTTGTTAGGTGGAGACTCATTATCAATGTAGGTTGGGAGAAATGATGTGCTGATAGGGGATTATCCTGTGGACTTAGGATCTATTTTGGCATACCAGTTACACATGTGTTTAGTGATTAGTGAATATGGTGGGCGATGAAATGAGATATGTGTTCTTGAGGTGTGAGCAACATAAAATAAGATATGATAAGTGTAGTGAGATCTTTTCGTAGGGTCATTTATGCATTTGTTGTATATGCATTGGCCTTTGTTGACTAACTTGGTGTTAATCTACTATTTCGTGTCAAGGGATTTTGAAAAGATCTGTGTGTTATTCTATTTAATATCTTCATCGCATGATTATTTGCTCTTGATTGTTCACTATGATTATCTACTTCTACTCGAGTATTTTGTTTGTGACCTTAGCCTTGGTGGGTACATTAATCATGTATGGTATGTATTTCGGGTCTGAAACACGAGGTAAGGTCTGTGATTCCAATTCTATTGGTTACCTTGATTATGCAAGTAACAACTATGTGTTTCGATTGCTTGCAGATTTATTGAGCATTAAGGTAGAGATTTGTTGAATTTTGATACCCAATAAATCCTAGCTATGATGTTAAACGTGAAAATTTATTTCATAGGCCTCGAGCGATGAATGAAATAACTATCAACAACTAAGTCCAAAGGCCCTATCCCGCCTATTTATATGACCTCTTGGATGGCTTTGAATCTTAACCCATTTGGATGGCTTTGAATCTTAACCCATTTAACCTTGTTATTAGTCTAACTGAAAGTCTAACCAACCTTACTTATATGAGCTTACCCTAGCCATTTTTTGGTGTGTGTATATTATGCAAGAGAGAAAACAAGAGAGAGGCTGACTTCCTTAGAGTTTGAGAGCTTGTTGGTTTTTGGTGTCTTCATTGATTTTCTCCTTCATAGATTGCATATACCACCACCATAGTCTCCTTTGTGGAGTGAAACTTGGAGCAACCAAGGTGGAGGTTTGGTTTTGGGTCAAGCCGAGGTCGGGTGGTGTTCGTTTGTTGTTTCTCAACCAGAAATTAAGATATCTCTAAGTAGGGATGTAAACGAGCTGAGCCAAGCCAAAATTCTCGGCTCGGGCTCGGCTCGAGTTAATTATAGCAGGCTTTTTTGGGGCCTGAGCTGAGCTGAGCCAAAGCTCGGCCAAAAAAATATGGCTCAGCCCGAGCTTTTGGCTCAGGCTTTTTACGAGCCGAGTTGAGCCGGCTCGTTTTTTTTTTGCCAATTTTTATATAATTTTTAATGACATTTTTTTCACATGCCAATTGTCGTAGTGTAATTTGTTTAATGTAGAAAGCAAAGAAATTATGCCTTCAATTAGAAACGAGGCTGATAATAGTGCACAAGTATTAGTTGAATATTTTTTAAATGTTTAATCGCATTACAAAACTTACATTTTTTTAAAGAATTTAAAAATTGCATCATTTATTATTTATACAAATTACAAATTAAATAAAAGTACAACTTGCATAATTATGTAATTTATACGAATAATAAATTAAATAAAAGTTACAAATTACAACCCTCCTCCTTTTTCCGGGTTTGGAACTGTCTACAATCAACGTAGGTAGAGTTAAAATTGCACACGAATAAAATATTTCGTATACAATTTTTTTTCTTGAATCAAATAAATTTAAAAAATACATTTCTTAAAGAAAAATAATTAATTTAAAAACTTACAACATCCTATATTTGAATATGCTGCAACTCTTCGGCCGTTATACTGTCAATATATTCTTGAACACGTAATTTCGTACATTCCCAATCCTTCAAGCATATCAAAGCCTCCAATATATCTTCTTTTAGTCTTGATCGTTCATCTGATAAAATTCGACCACCTAAACTGAATGCAGCCTCCGATGCTACCGTAGACACCAGATGTGTTAGTATATCATGTGCAATTTTTGATACAATTGGATATTGCCTTTCGTTACACCTCCACCAATTTAAAAGACTAAATTCTTGTAATTCGTTTGGTTATAATACACTACGAACATCCACGCACATATACCTAGCTAACTCAGAAGGAATTTCAAGATTTGTACAACCAATATTGATCGCTCTAGATGTTGACGAACTAGAATTAGAACTAAATGAAGGCACACTTGTATTGCTATCTAAATAATTCCATAAATTTTTGAAATTTGTTGAAATATTTCTTGAAAAAGAACCTTGGGAAGTAGAACTACCCTGACCTACATTTTCAGCATAATAATTATACGTTTCACAAAAAAAAAAGATTCTATATTCACATGTGATAATTTTATATTCAAATAATCTGATATCCCATTTACAGTGGCTTTTGTACTAGTTAAATTAAGTCGATGGTCCATTACTGAAGCTAAAAGAAATAAAGAAGGCAACTCTTCCCAATATTTACAAAATTTTAACTCCATAGAGCGGACTATATCAGTAAAAAGTGGCAAATTCCTATATTTATGAAATGCTTGTGAAGTGTAGAAAAAATATTGTAAAACAAGAGAAGATGTAGGGTAATAAACACCGCTACATTCTTTTGTAGCATCAAAAAAGGTTGTAAGAATTTTTTCACTTAAAATGCAATAATCCATTTCCAATCTTCCAAATTATGTTCATGTCCGAGTGTATGCCTACCATTATAATATAGTGAAATCACTTTATCGTAAATTTCACAGGAATATAACATAAGATATATAGAGTTTCACCTATGCGTTATATCAATGACAAATGATTTCTCCTGTAATCCATACTCTGCACACAAACTATTAAATGCTTGTTTTTTTGCTGGTGACACAGTAATAAAATTTATTACTTGTCTAATTTTATCTAAAGGTGAACTTATATGTTCTAATCTAACTTTTACAATCAAATTAATAATATGACATACACAACGTTGATAAAAAAATAAATTTCCAAATACGGGGTTAAAATCAGCAATAAATATTTCAATAACAACTTTGTTCACTGCAGCATTATCAAAAGTAAAATTTCGAACCATATCTTGTATACCATATTCCTCTATGATATTTTTTAAAACCATGTATATGTTAGTGACATTATGGGAGATATTCTACACATCTGAATGCAATAATTCTTTTATATAGAAGACACATGTGATCAATATAATGAGCCATAGTAGCAATATAACCTTTTCTATTATAACCGGTCCATAAATCAGAGGTAAATGATATAACACTATTAAAACTTTTTAGACCTTCAATAGTAACTTGTTTTCTTCTATTATGTAATTTTATGCTATCAGAACAAAGAGTATTTCTAGAATAAGAAGAATACCTGAGTAGGAGATATTTCTGCACGAGTCGGGTAAAGTGTATTGAGTCTATCATCGTAAGCGGCATCTCTGCTGCAGTCACGTATTCAGCCATTCCTTCACGAAATCTTTCCTGTGAATATACAAAGGTGGAAAGAGTAGAATCAGAACCGCCAAACACTAGTTCGGTCTGTTTCGAGTCGAGATCGGCTGGTTTCACTTTGCAACTCCTTAATACGTGTCTATTCAAATGCGTCGAGCATTTGTGCTCGACCGGGCTTCCAACTAAGTTCTTTGCCATAGTAATTGCAACATACTTTCCAAATATCTACTCCATTTTGAACATCAATTTTTTTACGTGTCATATATTGCCAACAATTCAATAATTCTTTTTTGACCTTTTGTCTGGAGTACTTGAACTTCTCCCTCTTCAATATCCTCCAAATTAATTGGAACATTTTGACATGCATCGTAGTTAGATGGAGTACTCGAGCTACTGCCAAACTGATCAACTTTATCACTTGTAAAATCCATAATAACTAGTATAATAAAAAAATACTGAATATTAGACTGTAGAGTGAAAGAAATTGAATATATTAATTGTTATATGAGAAGTGAGAAAGAAGAAATTGAAACTTGAATGATTGAATCTGAATTTATAATATAGAAATAATGCGAATTAAAATTGATAACAAAGTGATTTAAAACTTCAAAAATCACCCCGTATTTATAGACAAAAAATCCGTGTTATTTTTCAAATTTGAATTTCAAAATCGCCTTGTAAAAAATGCAGCTATAGCTGCCCTAGCTGGCAGCATAGACCTCTTTTTATTTATTTTTATTTTTTTCTCCTTTAATTTAGCTCGGGCCGAGCCTTTTTGGCCCGTGACACGATAGTGCCGGAAGCATTGTGCATACTACTTTCTATAACGATTAGGGTCATTTTGCTCAATCATATATATTTGGTCTCATTAATTTTAATCCTCATTTACTTTAGAATAAAGGGAAGGTCAATGATCTTTGTCACTCTCTTAAAAAGCAAAAGTTTTCTGAATTACTTACAAATTACAATAATTTTAAATGTTATATATGAATTTTGAATATGATTGAGACACAAAAGTTCAACAATTTTTCATGTCATATTCCTTCATAGTTTCTAAAATAGTGACATGGGAACATCTAAAAAACTAGAATTTCCATTTGAGACACACTTTTCTAGGAAATGTTTGAGAAACTAAATAAAATTTATGAAAAGTATGTGGAGACTGTTAGAAATTTTTTAAAATGATTTTCCAAAATTATAACTAGGATTCACATTTCATCGTTGGCTTTGTTGTCAATTATATCTAAAGAATGACCTTAATTTTCATCTTTAATAAAAAAAAATTAAAAAAATTACAGGCTCCAATTAAGTAGTTATGATTTTCATTGAAACATTTCTACAAAGTTTCGTGTTCTGCATTTTTGTTAATGCTTCCATGTAAAGTTCAGGTTCTAATCATTTCTTAACATAGGTACTCCTTTCTTTTATGATTCATTTGAATCTATAAATAGGAGAGTTAATTTTCTCACCTCTCTTCCATGTCATTGATACTAAAACATCATAAGATTTACTCTTTGGATGTATTTGGCCGCATGAAACTGAAGTAGTACCCTCGACTTGGCACCAATGCTTCAAATATAGTCGACATAGAGAATTCAAATTTGTGGTAGCTGAGTCTAAATCATTCCTCGAAGAAGAATCTCATTTTACTGATAACAATTTTACATGGAAGATGAATAGTATAATTCTAGAGGATTGACCATGTCTGGATTCAAAATTAAAGGAGATGTAAACGATCATGATACATTTGGTATTGCTCAATCTCAATAGCTTATCAATGGTAAATCTAAATTTACATATGAAAGATTCTCTAGAGGTAAAAAACCTTAAATATAATCAATCGGCATTGAAGTATTGAAAAAAGAGTTAACTCTTCCAATACCTAGTATTCCAAAATTACTTTTGCCCCATCAACTCATGGCAATCTTGAAAAATCATAAATCTACATCGAAAGCTTCGACATCTATTCTAAACATATTAAAACTCTGTATTTTTAGCTCGTCTAAACAAGACGTGTCGGGTACTAAACGAGCCGTTGAATCAAAAGAGACTTTTGAATGAAGTTACAATCCTCAAGTCAAAAAGTTATTTGAAAATGTTGGATTTGGGAAAGGAGAGTCTCGAAAATTAGGTGATCTTGATGCTGTCCTTTCGGGTGAGCGTGTCCCTTCTGATTCTAATGGGGCCCTGATATCTTAACCCCAGTATGGTTTGGGATATGATCCAAATCCACTGAGAAAAATTAAGGTCAAGAAGGTTTCCTTAAACCCTAGCATAATTCAAATTTATGAAGTTGCAGAAGAGAAATCAAAACAATTGAGACCTTCAATGTTCGATCGAATTGAAAATGAGAATGCCAGAATTTCGATATTTAAAAGGTCAAAAGGAGAACTTTCCTTAGTGGTCAACATAAAAATGTAAAGTTTCTATCTTCCAAAGGTTAAGTAAGGATCATTCTTCTTCTACCCAAATTAACAAGAATGCACAAGCTCCTCAGAAGTCATCTCAACAACAATATGCATTTTCTCGACTTGGAATTAAAATTTCTAATCCAAGTCCGAAACCTCAACGATCAAGAAGAAGACGAAATCATAAATTTTTTTACCCATCCCCAAAGAATGATGAAGATAAGGAAGAAGTCTTTGTCAATTACATAACTTTCAAAGAAGCTTTCGACTTAGAACTCAAGTCTGAAAATTCTGTCACAATAAATAAACCTGAACCAACCCCACATACATTTGACGGAGAAAACATGCTACCATGGATGATTTGAAACAATTGAACTTGGGACCTAAGAAGTCCTAAGACTAGTATTTGTAAGCACCCTCCTCAATCAAAAAGATGAATCCGAGTACATTCATTTGCTTTAGGAATACAGAGATGTGTTGACATGGTCTTACAAGGAAATGCTAGGGTTAGATCCTAATGTTGCAGTGCATCATCTTGCAGTAAGACATGAAGTTCAACTAATCAAGCAACCTTAAAAGAAGATTTCGACCAGAACTGATTCTTCAAATTGAAGCAGAAGTAAACGAACTTATTGAAGCTGGATTTATACGTGAAGTTAAATACCTAACGTGGATTGTGAACATTGTTCCTGTTAAAAAGAAGAATGAACAATTACGATTCTGTGTTGACTTTCATGATCTGAATCAAGTATGTTCAAAGGATAGTTTTCCACTTTCGATAACAGAGTTAATGGTGGATGCAACTACCAGGTATGAAGTCTTATCTTTCATCGACGGGTTTTTCTAGATACAACTAAATACGAATGAATTCGAAAGACGAAGAGCTTACATCATTCCATATACTTAAGGGCATATATTGTTACAAAGTTATACCTTTTGGATTAAGTAGGGGTAACCTACCAGCGGACAATCAAAGATCTTTGATGACATGTTGCATAAAAATATGGAATACTATATAGATGATCTTGTTGTTAAAACAAAGAGACATGACGATCATTTATAAGATTTATGGGATGTTTTGAAAATACTTCTAAGACGACAACCAAAGATGAATTCGCTAGTGTGCATTTGGTGTCACCTCTAGAAAATTTCTTGGCTTCATTGTTTGAAACCAGGACATTGAATAGATCAATCAAAAATTGACATCATAATCAACATGCCAGAGCCAAGAAATGTACATAAGTTGAAAAGTCTTCAAGAAGAACTTGCATACATTCGAAGATTTATCTCTAACCTTGCTAGAGCTATCATCCATTCAACAAATGGATTAAAAAAGATGTACCATTTGAGTGGGATGATGCTTGTCAAAATGCATTCCAAAGCATTAAACAATATTTGTCTCATACACTGGTACTTATAGCTCCAGATCAAGGAAGCCACTGACTCTTTATGTTGCAGCATAAGAATATTCTCTAGGAGCACTTGTTGTCCAAGTCAATGATGAAGGAAAAGGGAATGAAGTATTCACCTAGCGAAAAAATATGCCTTGCATTAATCTTCATGAATAAAAAATTGGGACATTGTATACTATCACACACAATCAATCTTGTTTAGAATATTGATCTATTACAGTACATAATGTCCAAATCGATTCTTTCTGGAAGGATTGAAAATGGCCTCTAGCAGAGCAGTTTTTGAGTAAGGGTACTCTTGAGTTATCCTAGGTAGGGAACCAAATAAGGAAGAACAAATTTGAGATGCCCGTTGATTAGTTGTCTTTGAAGACGGAATGTTGACTAAAGCTAATGAAGATGGAACAACTGGGACTTCTTGATTAATCTCTGGAATATTAGCCCCTAGAATATCGAAATTCACTTCATCTTCATTATTGAAACTATCAATGTTAAGCATCGAAGTACGTTCATTAATGGTGCTCGAATATTTGCAAAGAGGTTCATGATAATTATGAGTACCATCTATTCCTTGAAGTGCATCAGTTTTCTTGTCATTTTCGTCAATCTGATCTTGCAAAAAGTTTGGATGCATGGAGAGATTTAGTCCTTCAAAGTTGTTCCAAAAACCTATAAAAAAATGAAGTATGCTCTAAAAAAAAAAAAAAAAAAAAAAGTGGTAAAGGAAAGTAAGGAACATACCTGCATTTCGTGTTCTAGGCAACATGTCTAGAAATTTGCCATCTAATGGAGTGTTCGGGAAACTGATGTTAATGTGATAAGCTTTGACTTCACCTTTTGAAAGGCTCGGAATAGCTTGAAGTGACCTTAGCTTTACCAATTGTTTAATTTTATATATTCGGGTCAGAGGAGCCTAAAATTGAAGATTGCAGCATGAGATCAAATACAGGTAGTACGTTAAATTTTAAAAAAAAAAAACTATATCTAATCTCTTTAACATTTATCTTCCAAAGTTAAGTTTTTCTCGGTACTTGGGATGCTAGATCTCCAGGATGACTGTGATTTGGAATCAAAATTGCTTTTAGCACCTTATTAGCAGACTCAAAGGTGGAAGCAAATTTTTTTAAGAAAATTATAATTATCTTAATACCTTTTTCATTTTGATGGTTTGGTTCATTCATTCGAGAAGTCTCTTCAAGAAGTCACTAGAAGATAAAAGATGTATTTGAACCTTAGCCATGATTGACAACACTTGGTTATTCCACCTTGGTACTCAACATCAAAGTTTTGATGTGTATCCCTTATATACTCTGGAATGTAAAATATAGACCCACTTATTGTTCGAGTCAAAGATAAAAAGAAAATTTAGTATCTTTTTGTTTATTCTTAAGAAAGTACTTTTATTTTATTATTATTTTTTTGAATTGAATTGAGTAAATAAATAGAAGAATTCTCATTTTACATATTCTCAAACGCGATACAAGTCGCCTGCATTGAGGGTAATATCCAACTTTCTTGAGGATCGGGAAGTTTCTTTCTAGAGCTAAGTTGTCTTGCAAACCTATTAGGATTATATGCCTTAAGAATGAAATTGGACCTTTCTTGAAGATAAGAAACAAATTCAAATCGAATGCTCATCGTAAATTTTGAAGTATCCACAGACCTCAGTTGGTCATCCACATGCACATCGAGATGAGAGACGAAGGAAATGAATTCCAACAAAAGTCATTAACATCTATCATTTTACAGATAAGGCCCCGACAATCAACAATATTTTTTCTCCCAAGACTGGAAAACATTTAAAGTGCCAACATATCTTCAGGTTATAGGATGAGAATAACTCTTGTCCATATGAGCATAAATACCTTAGACAAAATAAGTTGTAGCCCAGGCATAAAGACAATGTCCAAAAAATGAATGTGAAATTGAGCTGAGGTCTGGGTTTGACTGGTGGTTCAACGTTCACGTAAGTCCTCTATAAATGCTTGCTAATATGGTCTCGGCTGGTCTACCACCACCGGTCTTCGTATTTCCTTAGATACTCTTTGATGACGCCTCTTGAATGGATTTAAATTCATAGCATTCTTATAATTTTTATTTTGCCGAGGATTCTAGGCACAACCATTGATGTGGAACCAAAAATTAATCCAATCTTCGTGACCGATGTAATCAGATTCAGTCGCATTGGCAATCAATGCGAAAACATTAAAGAGGTACAGGCAAGACTTGAAAATGTGATCTATCGACTCTAAAAGATTTGGGACTACTTTTTCATAGTAGTGACCCATGATTGAAAGTCACTTATCTCTAGGAATGATAAGGCGGAAGACACATAAAGGAAAGATGATTGCTAGAGCGTTTGGACTTAGCAACTTCTAGATTATGCGATATTCACTAATGATATGCATATGCAACTCCGACAAAGGCTCCAGGATGTTACGAGAAGGATTTGTTGTTGACTTATTAATACTAAATGTAAGTTTTCCTCGTATGCTAGGCTGGGCATAGTACTTCACATTAGTATCTTTGAAATGAAGGTAACTTTTGCTTTGATATCTAAGCTCAACAATTTTGTGTATATTAGAGTACACTATCATTAGAGCTTGTTCCAGTCATTCCGAGAGAGAGAGAGAGAGAGAGAGAGAGAGAGAGAATTAGCAAACAAATAAAGGGCAATAAATCCTTTAAATTCATTTTTGTCTAAAATTACAAGCCTCCCGAATATGTAAATGGCCTCTTCATAAAGTATTTTAGACGGTAGAAGGATTTAGTCCTTAGTCCTCAACATAAAGTGCCTTGGACAGTCAAAAGGAGTCGGTCTTTGGTCCCGAACACAAAGTGCATTGAATGGTGAAAATGACAATCATTGGTCCTCAATGTGCACGAAAAGGTTTGTAATTTCGAGTTTGTTCATAAGCAAATGTTTTTAGGAATTCGGTGAATCTCAAGAAGATTAAAAAAAATTTCGAATCAAATAGGTCCAAGCCAAGTCCAAGAAGGTCAAAGTCCTCTTCAAATTAAATCAAATTCAAGATCAAGACCAAGCCCTGAAATTCAAGTGCCAACCAAGCCAAGTCCTCAACAAATCAAACTTTCAAAAAATTCTTGAAGTCCAAGATTCAAATCACATGGCCCTTCATCTTCAAACGCTCAAATCATTAATAAGGGGATTTTGCAAATTTGCAATTACAAGAGGATTAATATCCACTTGTATTTCTCAAAATACAATTTGTAATGATTTCTGTATTTTAATACATGAAATTCATCGTACAATCTCTTTTTGTTTCAAAAATACAAAGCTCTTGTGAGATAAGTATCATCTGATAGTACATATGTGAATATGTTAAAAATTAAATTAGAAAAAAGAAAAATATAAAAAGAGATACAAAATAAATAACCTATCTCCCTATTCAAATCTCCTTATTTTTCTCCAAAGTACAATAAAAAATTTCTTCACTAAAAAATGCTTCAACTATAAACATGATTTTCTCGGCCCTCTATTATTTAAAGGATTTATTTTTGTTTTTCGTGAATTTTGAGGTTTGAAAGTCATGAATAACACGGACATTTTTCGCAAGTTTTATTTGTCGGGCTCCATTGTTTAAAGGATCAATCTCTGTTTATTTTATTGAGAGTTGATTTGGGAGAGTGAAGAAATGAGTTGTGTCCCATGTTTTAGGAAAGAACGCTTACGAGGAGGAAGATTTTCTGATTTTCAGGCCAAAGATATCACTAAACCACCTCCTCCTAGCATGCCTTTTTAAACAAATTTTCATAAAAAATAATGAATCACAAATATTTTCAGATTAATTTGTGGTAGCGAATCGAATCCCCATGAATACCTTAGTTTTGTTCTTCGGAAGATTTTCAGATTCAATTGCACATTTGTTGGGACAGCAATGGAAGATATTGCAGAGACTATGAGGACAAAGGATTGGAGTTGGAGGTGGGAATTGGTGGAGGATAGGGTTGGGGAAGAAGATGAATAGTGACCTTGTTCTTTATTGTTTTTTATTTAACTAAAATTTATTTTAATAGATAATTACTTTTTTTCTCCTTTTAAAATATAAAATATATGGTCAAACTTAATTTTTGGGTCAACTGACGGAAAAATGAATGGATACTATCCAAAAGGGCTTTTGTCGCAATATTTCAAAAGATTTGGAGTGGCACTTGCAACAAATTAAAAGTTTGAGGAAGGTCTTTTTATGTTTTAAATGTTTGGCCATCTGGGGCCTCTACTACAATTATCCCTTACTATTAACTTAAAAGAAAAATTCATTAAGACACTTCTTTAACTCTTCCCCTCTCTTCTCTCTTCCTTCAATTATAGGGTCGTTTACTTATTTTTATTTTTTATTATTATTTTTTTTTTTGTTGCATACAAATTGGTTGAAATTGGAGAATAATAACATTAGATGACAAGATTATGGTATACTTGCATCATTTTGGTGCAACATTTTACATAAACACAAAAATGTACCTTCTGTGATTTTACTTGAAAATGTTTTTATATGTAAAAGGGGAAAGCAATGAAGTTCTTTCCATCGGATTTCTAGAACTTTTAAAATGGCAACCGTATATGCCGTCACAGCATTGTGCATAAAGTAGTAGAGATGCTTCCAACACTGAGGGCTAATTCAAATGCTTTGAATGCAGCCTTCCATTTATTCTGAAAACAAAAGCATAAGAATCTATCAACAGATATACAATATACTCAAACAAAAATTGAAAAAATATATTCTTCTTCTTCTTTGTTATATTGTTAAGTAACGTTTTACGTGACTTTCTCCTATCTATCTTTTATTTATGATGAAATGTTTACAATTTCATAGTCACTTTGCTGTCAATCATTCATTAAAAAATTTGATTGAGAGGGAGAAAGGAATTAAAAAAAAAAAAAGGTTGCATTTTTTTCAATCTAGAATCCTTGTATTGTTCTGGAGAAACATCCTAAACTAGTGCATATGACATTACACAAAGCGCGAGTGCATGATCAACATACGTACACACCTAAGGTGCATATATTCCGTGTGCAACAATCACCAGGTCATAAATAATGTGAAAACTATGTGTTTCAATGGTTAAGATTAATGAAAAAGACGAAGACGAAGACGAAGACAAAGACAAAAAGTGATGAGTATATGATCTGACAAATATTTGTCTCATTATTTGAGACCAAAGCACAAACATTATTGAGTAAGTTAATTCTTGGATTGAATAATGTTAAAATAGCAAACTAACGTTATTCTTGAATAATGTTAAAAGTTGATAATTACAAGAAAAGGGGAGTTATTTAATCTTCATTTACTTTATTATAAACTATTGGAGTTTACGTTTCCAATTAAAATAACCCATTTCGTTTTGAGGATATATTAATCTGACTCTATTAATTTATCTGTAATTAATTGACTTTGCAAAGAATATTCTAATGAGTTTATGGGCGCTTTAATGCATTTCCAAATCATGTATGGTAAACGCGTTTATTTATGAAAACTAGAATGTAAACTAATTGAAAAACAGCACAACAAACAAGTTTAAGTTGTTTCCATGAAAGTAACAGAATTAACACTAAGATATTAAGAATGGGGAAAATAATTATGTTTATAGTTTCATACGTATACAGATACAGTAAACGCGTTATTTATGAAAACTTGAATGTGAATTAAGTTAAAAAAAAAAAGAGAGAAAAGAAAAAAAAGAGCACAATAAATTAATACTAATATATACTTGAGAACAAGGAAAACAATGCTGCCAAAATTTTCTTGAGAACCAGATGAATAATATTGCTCAAAAGACTTGTTTTGAACTTTCCTAAAGACGTTTAAGTATAGCATGTGTGAGAATATGCTCCTACAGAAATTTTGTCAATTTTTAAAGAAATCAACTTGTCCTACCTAATTTTAACCGGTTAAAAATGCTGGTGGTCACTAAATTAAATTTGCTTGAAGTTGGTCACTGAATTTACACTTTAAAAAAATTGGGACATAAGTCACAAGATACATCTACATGACATTTATAAATGGATTAGAAAAAATTCAAGCGATATCTTGGGAAAAAACAGAGTTTAGCAACCACTCATTTTCTTACCTATTTATAGCAAAAACACAAACCGAATACTAACCATTGGAACAATAGCATTTGATGTATTGAGGCTCTGACTCGGAGTATTGATAGAAGCAGCAGCTGCTGGAACAATCGTACCTGATTCGTGAATTCTTGATTGTGGACTCATTGAACTATTTGGCTGCAAGAAACAAGTATTCATTAGGGTATTCATGCAAAAAAACTAGGGTTTTGCTAGGAAAACAAGGAGGTTGATTGCCTCCCTGACCGAACCCCACAAATAGGGGGAGGTCCCATGTTTTTTTGGCGGGACCCCCCCCATCTGTGGGTTCCTGTCAGGGATGCAATCAGCCTCCCTGTTATAGGAGCAAAACCCAAAAAAACGATGCTCTTTGAGCTCAACCCACCATATTATGTACTTGAGCTACTTGCAATATAGGATTTTAATTTTAATATATTTATTATCTCATTGTTTGATAACAAAGTAAAATATTCTTTTAAAGGTAGTTTGCTATTTGACTTTGACAATATCATGTCAGAGTTGCACTTAATAAAAAATTGTTGTGAAAAACTAAACGTATTAAAAATTTAAAAGGCATCAATTATTGTGATTAAATAGCAATGAAAATATTTAACTGGAAGATTGTTTACTAAAAATAAAAATTGTATTCTTTCCGATTTTTTCAATGGTAATTACACGAAAATGGAAAGAAAAATTTCGGAAAGTTCAATAGATGGATGACACAAGTTTACTTGACAACATATGTGAGTTTAATAACGGGGCAAAAATTAAAGGATGGTTATGCAGTTGAAAAAAAAAAAGAGGCCAAAGTTTTTACATTTTAGACTATGGATCCACTTTGACAACAATTTGGAGATTTTTTATTATTATTTTTGAGTTGATTAGTTCTTCATGAAACTAAGTTACAAATGAGTGAATTTTGACATGTATGAAACTAAGTTACAAATAAGAGAATTTTGATGTGTTCACATTCATAAAAGACATCAATTAGGAGATCCTTATGATTATCGTAAGCTTCTCGTGAGTCATGATTCATGTGATTTTTCTTCTATTCTTACAAATATACAACTCATTTCAATAGATGGATAATAAATGTTTCCCAGACATATCAGTAATAAATTTGTTCATAACCTGATTCTGATTTATTCCTGCTGCTTGTGCCATAGCTGAATTTTTCTTGGATTCAAGCAACGTATAGTTGTCCAAGAACTGGACACGACCATAGTGATTGTGATCACAATTTTTCGACTTGTAACAATCCCGACAGAGTGTAAAAGAACCCAGAGGATTTTCGAAGCATTCGACACGAGAAAAATATTCCTACCAATAAATTGTCCACACCAGTCACAAAACGGCCTTCCACTTTTAATTATGTAGTAAAGTGTCATCACCTCCCCGAAATCTAGAGTGCCATTGTGATCACGATCAAGCTCGTGAAAAAAGTAAGTATTGTACATACGTGAGTGGCCTTCCTGTCTCATGAATGCCAAGAACTCGTGCAGCTGAACACGTCCATCACCATTCATGTCAAGTGATTTGAAGAATTCATATGCCAGGGCTTGAACCTCTGGAGAGCCAGCTCTATAGTGCACTCTCGCAATTTCACGCAATTCTTCCATCTTTGGAGAGCTAGCTCTTTAGAACAACTGTTGAATATTTGTTCAAAATTAATGGAATAATAAAGGGCTAATTGTTAGGCACAATTGTGGAATTAGTGAAATCAAAAGAAATTGAAAATGGAAAATTTGATTTTTGCCTATGCGTATGCAAAGGCTTATTTTTGTGCATATAAGAGATGTGTTTTGGCCAAAACAGAATCAAATTTGCTTTTAATATGCGTACACATAGTGTTAAAAAATAGTCGATGGCTGATTTTTCAATTTGAAACTTGGGAACCGTTTTGGATTAAAAGTTGTCATTTTTCATCATATTTTTGACAGCATTTTGTGGTTTATTGATTGAGACCTATATAGGTGATGAATGATCAATACAAACTATTAGATTTTGAGTTGGCAATTCTGTGAACAAAAGGGTCAAATTGTTATGGTTCTAAAGTTTGGGGTCAATTTGTCAATGTTTAAAAGTTAGGGGGTCAATTTGTACATGTGTGAAAGATGGGGGACTAAGTTACAATTTTGTCAAAGTATGTTAGGATTCGAGTTGTGAAGTATGGCAAGATGTATCATTGAAGTTTCGCTAGCTGCTCGCCAAGTGGTTGCTCGAGCGTCGAAAGAAAAGAGCCTCTCACTTGCTTTTCACCCCACCTCGCTTTTTCCTCAAGCAACAATGTTACCTGAAGAACTCTATTTTGCCTTTTTCGAGATCTTGACCCGGCCCATATGACCCAAAACATCTCATGTAAATTGTATTGCGTCGCTTTTCAGACTTTTTTAAGGATTGAACTTAAATAAAATTCTCTACATCTTTAATCTTCCTCTCAATCCTACATTCGATTAGTGCAGTCACTTAAAAACATCAAAACTACCTTTATCAAACACTGTAACACATACTTCTAGAGCATTTATTGAATCTTGAAGATTAGGGAAGGAGATCGGGGTTTCGATCATTAGAGAACGGGGAGTTCTCTTGAATCCACGGGAGATAGATGAAATCAAGAGCCAGGAATTGGTGTGGCACGTAATCCAGGAGGGCTAGAAGTCGAGAATTGGTGCAGGATCACGCATTCGAAGAGAGCTTTAAGAAATACTACAATCAGGAGGTCAGAAAAAACTAGTGTAGATTGAGTCTGACGGATTGTAATGATTTATTCGTCTATAGTGGATTCATATTTGCTTAGGCCCGGAGTTTTACCCACATTGCGGTTTCTCCGCCATCAAATAATTGTGGACTTTACAATTCTTGCAATTAACTTGTTTTTGATATTTCAACATAGGATAGTAAAGCATGTGAATTGATGGACAAATTAATATTTGTGAGTTGCTGCATTTATTAATTAATTGGTAAAAATTCTACATGAACATCTATTCACCCTCCTCTAGGTGTTGATTGGGTCAAACTACGTTATTTCAAGTGGTATCAGAGCCTAAACTTGAAACCTGACCCATTGTTGTCTAGATGAGTCAATCAGTGTCTGTGTCTCCGTATTTTGACGGAAGTAACTGTGCATACTGGAAGGTTAGGATGCATGTATTTCTTAAGTCCCTAGATGAATATGTTTGGGTGAGTGTGCAAAATGGTTCGAAACCTCCATCCACAACTGTGTCAGGTGTTGTCAATCTAACTGATATTTCACTTTGGACTAAAGAGGAATTAGCTGATTGCAACTGGAATAGTAAAGGTCTTCATGCTTTGTTTATGGTTGTGTCTCTCGAAGAGTTTAGGAGAGTATCAATGTGCGAAACTGCTAAAGAGGTATGAGACATTCTAGAGACGACTTATGACGGAACTAAAACCATAAAAAAATTCAAAACTGCAAATGCTAGCATCTAGGTTTGAAGAAATCCGGATGAAGGATGATGAATCGTTTGTTGAGTTTTATGCAAAATTGAATGATATTGTAAACTCTAGTTTCAACCTAGGTGAGAGGATTCTTAAGTCAAAAACTGTGAGAAAAGTGCTTAGGTCTTTGCCTGAGAGATTTAGACCTAAAGTTACAGCTATCAAAGAAAGCAAGGACCTAGTTACGGTTAAGATAGAAGAACTAGTAGGATACCTTTAAACCTATGAACTCACCATCTCACAACCTAAGGAAAAAAAGTCCATAGCGTTGAACACAGTTAAAGAAGAAGAGTTTGAGTCATCTGAAATAGAAACCCGTAGAGATGAGGAGATATCTTACTTTACCAAGAAGTTCCAGAAAACGTTAAAGGGCAAGAGATGACCCTAAGAGAAAAAGAGAGGAGCCCTTAGTAAATTCCAAAAAGATAAAAGTGATAAACCGATTGCTAGAAACTCTAGTGAAAAATCTCAGGCAGTTAGATTCCATGAATGTCAGGGATTTGGTTATTATAAGAATGAATGCCCTAGTTTTAAGAAAAATTTGAAAAAGGAGAAGAGTAAAAGGCATTAGCTGTGTCATTGACTGATGATGAAACGAACTTGAGTGATCAAGGTGATTCTTCTAGGAGTGAAGATGGAAAAGGTTATATGGCTTTTGTGTCTACAGTTAAGAGTGAGTCTGATAAGGTTGAGGAAAAAATACATAGTGAGAACTCTAGTGACGATACTGAGGATGAGACTGATATACAAGAGGCTTATCAACTTTTATTTAAGGAGAGTCCTAAAATCAAGAAGGTAAATAAAGTCTTGTTTAAGAAGGTAGACGAACTTAAGAGAGAAAAAGAGAGGCTTACGAGTGATCTTCAGGACTCTTCTAAAAGCCTTAGTGAATTGAAGTGTGTTAATGAGAAGCTAGAGGACAAGGTTAAGACAATGACTTGTGAGTTAGAGAAATCTAATACTCAACTGCAATCTTTCATGAGTGGGTCTAAGAAACTGGACGACTTGTTAGGAATGAACAAACCAGCTGGGAATAGACAAGGTCTAGGATTTGTGAAAAGAGAAGCAAACTGAACGTGAGTTGTTTATTTCTCAATCAAAATATGCCAAAGACCTAGTAAAGAGATTTGGACTGGACATTAAAAAACATATAAGGACATCCATGAGCCCGAGTGGTAAGTTAGGTCATGATCCTACAGGTAGCAGTGTTGATCAGACATTGTATATGAGTATGATAGGTAGCTTACTCTATCTTACAGCCAGTAGGCCTGACATAGCATTCAGTGTTTGAGTATGTGCAAGATTTCAGACAGACCCTATGGAATCCCATTTGAGTGCAGTGAGCAGTATCATTAAGTATGTTAATGGGACTCTAAATCATGGGATCTTGTACTCTAGAGAGTCCAATCTTGAACTCGCTGGGTATTCTGATGCCGATTGGGCTGAAAATGCCGATGATAGAAAGAGTACCTTGGGTGGATGTTTCTATGTTAGGTCTAATCTTGTGTCATGGATGAGTAAGAAACAAAACTCAATCTCTCTGTCCACAACTGATGCAGAATACATTGGAACTAGTAGTTGTTGCACTCAACTGCTTTGGATGAAGCAAATGCTGAGTGATTATGAGATAAATCAGGGTACCGTGACTGTATTCTGTGATAACACCAGTGCTATCAACATCTCTAAAAATCCCGTTCAGCATTCCAGGACCAAACATATTGATATTCGTTATCACTTCATTCGTGAGCTAGTTGAGTCCAACGTGGTATCCCTAGAACATACTTCTACTGAAAATCAACTTGTTGAATTGTTCACTAAACCTCTGGATGGTCCGAGGTTCAAGTCACTTAGAAAGGCTGTCGGCATTTGTGTTCATCCTTGATCACCTTCATAAGTACATACGTGTCTGGTTTAGCTCATTAGTTCATTTTTGCATTCATTGTATTGCATGTTTATTTTGATCTGCATCTACCTTTCATTTTTCATCTCTTTTAAATTTCATATATTTATGATAAAAAAAAAATAATAATATTGCGTTGTAGTTGTTTACTTCGACTTGTAACTTGTTATCAAATATACATTCAACATATGATTAGCTACTAATTCCCATCACATAAATTGAGTATGTGTGGAGTACTTCGTATATGTCACTTCATATTTTATCTGTACAGCACACACCAGGACCTTGTGAGTGAGTCTTGACCGCATATGTGAGATTTGGGATGACTATCATCTGTTGATGAGTTGACCTTGAGTTTGAATTGATCTTGGACTAGATGACCTAAATTCTGGTGTTTTTCCCAAGACGGTCCAGAAAATATTTTTTATTGAGCTATATCTTATACCCATCTTTGTAGCCAAGTTGATTGAGCAATTAAGTCTGAGGGATTTTTCGTTACCTAGTGCCCTAAAGCCAACTAGTTTGGGAGACACCGGCCCAAAGCTCATTACAAGGGTCTTCTTAATAGATTAATGAGGATGAGCTTGCACTTAAGAGTTTAAAAAAATGGGTGCTTATAGACAGGGGGAGAAAGATCATTATACACTGCATTCCGTTGAATTATGGTCCTAGTGACATTGGATTTGACCTTCACACATTTGGGAATAGACTCATACTGCAGTGATTTAATTGTCCCTTCTCACAAATTTAAGGTTTTGAGTTTTACTTGCATGGGATTAGTGGCATTTTTCAAATGGGTCATGTATACAATTTACTCCATCCAAACTTGATCTCGATGGGTGGAGAAGCATGTCTAATCATTGAGCATGTTTTGTTTGTGATTATTTCTATTTTCTGGTAGACTTCCATGTCATAATGAGTGTCTTTTTGGTTGTATTTAAAAAAAGGGGTGTCAAAATTCAAAGTTTTAAAAGGTATTAGTTTTCAAAGTTTCTAAAGTAGTGCTAAATTGCAAAATTTTCAAACTGGTGCTTCATTGCTGAAATTTCATGCTTGAGTGCTATTTTTGACATTTACTCTTTGCTCACTTGTTGTTAACACCTCGCTCGAGCGATAATACCAGATTGTGTTTTGCTCGAGTCTCGCTCAAGCGACAGCGAGACTATTTCTTTTCTCACGAAATACTTCAAGTTCATTTTTTTTTCATTTTTTCCTCTTGTCCTCTCCATTTTCTCTCACCTGCGATATTCTTGACACTGTATTGCTTCGATTCCTGGAGTTAGCTAGTCCCCACAGCATCATTTCACATTTACATCTCATTTTTTCCTCAAATTTGGGTACGTTTTTCACGAACCCTAGTTTAAACTCAATTCGGGCTTTTTCGGTTTCCACTTATTTTTTGGCACAATTAACACTTTTGCATTGCATACTGGTTGTGTGGGATATATGATTCCTTGCTGTACATCATTATCCACTTCATTTGCACTTGAATTGTCTTTGCATAACTCATGCACTTTACCTTTACTTTGTGTCGAGGTTTTGGAAAATTTGTGAATGTGATTAAGTGTGTTCTAGATGCTGCGGTACTAGGGTGTGATGAGGGATGCTAGTTATACAATGGGGTGTTGTGTTTGAAGCTGGTTTTCTTTGTTTCACTCATGCCTGCAACGTGTTCGATGTTATGCTTCTCTCATACTGGACTTCACCATTTGACATTTTTTTTTGTATCCATCAATTGCAAGTGGTGTATTGGCCATTTTTATGTCCTTCGGTTATTACTCTGGGCATGTACTTGTTAGGTTTAGTGTCGGCCTCATGACTTGCAATATGTTCCCTTCGTCCTGCTGCGTGTTCCTTACATCTAGGTCATGTCATCTGTATCCATACATTGTTGTCTTGCGGCTGCATCTATTGACATCCATATGTGTTTTGCTTTATTTTATTTGGTCTTGCATGTTTGCTACATTTGTGCCTCGATTTGTATCCATTTGCATTCTTTGTTCATCACTTAGCACTTTCTTACATTGTTTTGCGCGACGATTTATGGTTGGGTGTTGTCGCACATCCATTCTCGCGTATTTATTATTGTGTAATCTTTGAGTCTTGACATTACCTTCTGCAGCTTGTATTCCAGAGGGCTAAGACTGCTGCTCAGCCTGCTATTGGGTCGACATCATACAGTAGGTCTTAGTTTATCTCCTTTACTGCTCAGGAGGTATTTGGGAGTCAGTTTTCTTTACGTTCGGTCCTAGTAGAGCGTGAGGTCACTCTATCTGACCTACCATTTGACCTAGCAGCCATATTCACCTCACGGGGTTGGGAGTCCTTGTTGATAGGTTTGAACCCCCCATCTGGTCTCCTAGTTCAAGAATTTTATGTGAACATTCATGATGTTAGCGAGTTGTCTTTTGGGGTGCTTCTTAGGGGTCAGACGATTAGGATCACACCAGATATTATTTCTAGCATTATTCATATTCCTCGAGTTATTCATCCCGTTTACCCGTATTTGTCGATCGATAAAACTCCCTGTCGACTCTCTTGTTTGGTCCACATTGTTTAACAGTCCTTTGGGTGGTGGACCGTAGGCGATCTGCACTGGATTCCTTCCTTGTTGCTTATTGTGTGCAAAATCTATGGCCGATGTAACATACTTCTTCATTGCCTATGGAGAAGGCTCGATTTCTTTATGCCCTATTGTATGGTGATTCCATTGACCTTCCCACCTTCATCTGTCAGCACATTTTGCACACATTCAAGGTACCAGGTTATAGGATCTGTCTTCCATATGCTTGCTTGATCTATTGTTTGGTGACATCCCTTGGGGCTTTGTTTCCTGATGGGGTGTCCCAATGGGCTCTTCATCCCATAGGCCATACTACCATCTCTTAGAGTCGGTCACATGGTGCATCTTCTGCTTCTGCTCCTATTGAGCCAGCTGTGCTTGTTGACCCGACGGTGCCAGCTGATCCCGTAGGTGACCTTCTTGTTGATTTATCTGCTATTCCTCCGTCTCATTCTGATATCCCTACGTCAGCTAGTGATATTCCTTCTTCGCTAACTTCTGTTCCACCACCCGCTCAGCCTGCTTCGGCTACTACGACCCTTTTGTGGCACTTATGGGTTAGATGTCGATTTTGATTGAGCAGCAGGCCCGCATGATGGTCAAGATTACTCAGTTGCGAGCTAGGTCCGAGTGCCATACTACAGAGTTTGATACACTGGGGGGTACTATTGCTTATGTCCAGTGGGGTATTCAGTGGTTGCGCGAGTATTGGCACTATGAAACAGATGTCGATTATTCTGATAACATGGACGACGATGATGGTGGTGATGCATAGTTGCTTAGGGATCCCTTTGTCACAAATGACAAAAAAGGGGGAAGTAACCGTTGTATTTTTTGGGATTTGTGATGATTGATACACTACTTTTGCCAGATTAAGTTTTGATGTTTTGCAATATTGATGTATATTTTTGGTGTTTTGACTTACATTGATATTGAATCTTAATCTAGCTTATTGGTATTATATTATGGCTATTCATAACTGTTTTGTCTTTACTACTTTAACTTATATAACTGTTTCTCGTGCTTTTACAATTGGTATGTGAGTTGTGATCTCAGGAAATAGGTTGAAAGAAGACAAGACAACAATCAGTTGAGTTAGTTATTTTGGGTCGTCATTGAAGTTCATATTGACGTAATATTGTTTTGTCATAGAATGTCGAATGAGGAGTTTGTTAGATTTTGAGTTGGCAATTCTATGAAAAAAAGGTCAAATTGTAATTGTACAAAAGTTCGGGGTCAATTTGTCAATGTTTAAAAGTTAGGGGTCAATTTGTGCATGTGTGTAAAATGGGGGGCTAAGTTGCAATTTTGCCAAAATATGTTAGGGTTCGAGTTGTGAAGTAAGGCAAGATGTATCGATGAAGTTTCGCTAGTTGCTTGCCAAGTGGTCGCTCGAGCGTCAAAAGCAAAGAGCTTCTCGCTCGCTTTTCGTCCCTACTTCCCTCGAGTGAAACAGTGTCACTCACTTTTCGCTCGAGTGATAGTATTACCTAGAGAACCCTATTTTGCCTTTTTCGAGATCTTGACCCGACCCATATGATTCAAAACATTTCATATAAATTGTGTTGCACTGCTTTTCAGACGTTTCTTAAGGATTGAACTTGAAGAAAATTCTCTACATCTTGAATCTTCCTCTCAATCTCACATTCGGTCAGTGCAATCACTTACAAACATCAAAACTACCTTTACCAAACACTGTAACACATCCTTTTAGAGCATTTTTGAATCTTGAAGATCAGGGAAAGAGATCAAGGTTTCGATCATTAGAGAACGAGGAGTTCTCTTGATTCCATAGGAGATAGATGAAATCAAGAGCCGAGAATTGATGTAGCATTAATCCAGGAGGGCTAGAAGCTGGGAGTTGGTGCAGGATCACGGATTCCAGGGGAGCTTTTGAGAAATACTACAATAAGGAGGTCAGAAAAACTAGTGTGGGTTGAGTCTAATAGATTGTACGTGATTTATTCATTTATAGTAGATTCGTACTAGTTTGGGCCCGAAGTTTTACCCACATTGGGGTTTCTCTGTCATCAAATAATTGTGTAATTTACAATTCTTGCAATTTACTTGTTTTCGGTATTTCAACATAGGATAGTAAAGCAGGTGAATTGATTTGGACAAATTAATATTTGTGACTTATTGTATTTATTAATTAATTGGTAAAAATTCTGCATAAACACCCATTCACCCCCTCTATGTGTTGATAGGGTTAAACTACGTTATTTCACAAACACATTCGAAACATTGAAAAACATCTTGAGATCCACATATCATTCCACATTCAATCAAACTATTAATTTACATTCATATTTAATATCTTCCTTTATATTATTAAAGTTTAGGAGGATTGCACTTGTACTTTAGTGTTAAATCATTTACAAGGCTTAATGTAATCCTACAAACCGTTTGCCAAGACCCTCAAGTAACTCATTCAATTTTGAGAGGGAACAAATATCGTTTGAGGACAGCGATCCCATGTTCAAGCCTTCGAATTTGTTCTTGACAACTTTCTAGTTTCTTCATCTTGTTGCTACAATTTTTTGTTATTCCTATAGTCATCTTTGCATATACACCACATTTTGGTTTGCACACCTTGTTTTGACTCTTATATTCCGTTTTCTCACATTCATACATATCTTAGCACATATTGGTATCAGTTGTCAAGTATGGTATGCATTAGACTTATATCTCGTGTATTCCTCTATAATATATGATCTTAATCTTATATTGTATGTAAAATGAGATTCAAACAACAAGCACGAAATACACTAAAGAATGCAATTGAGTGATTCAACATCTTGCCTCCGCCATCCAATACCCCTCTAGCGAGTCTTATGTCCCTCTTTTGTTATTAATGACTTGTGCTTTATGATTGTATACGTTGAGAGCAATGTACAATTTAAGTTTAGGGTGGTTATAATGAAAATATCTATGGTAATTGATGTTTTATTTTTTGCATGCTCGCATGTTATTATAGCTTTATATATTTTTTAAAAAACCACAATAAAATTGAAAACTTTTAAATTTTCATAAATATATCATTTCTTTGTTATGTGCTTGTGTGATTTGAATAGCTTTGCTAGCTATTGTTGATATTATTGGAATTACTTGTAGTTTATGAATTATTAGTATGTTATGAAACAATGATTATTTTGAAATTTATTTTAATTGGACTTGATACCTTTTTGAAAAAGATAGTTATGTTTAATCATCTTATATTTTTAAAGTAGTTACTTGAATAGAATAAGTTGAAAAATCTTGAATATAGGTTATTCAAAACCTAAACCATAAATTCAATTTCAAAAATATTTGAAAGGATAATTTGGGGTGGGTTGAACCAATGTGAAGCTCCCAATAGATGTTTTGATTCCGTCCATTAGCATATTATGTGGAGTATTTTGAATAACAAGTGGAATCTCGACAATGCTCACGTACAAAGAGTTTTGATCCTAATTACTTATCTCGATAAAATAAAAGGCATTGTACCGAGGCTAGAAATTATGGAATTCAAAATAAATAAATTCGGAGTAACATGACTATAAACTTTTATTTTCAGCGTTATATTAGTTTTATTTTCATGTGAAATTTGCAATTTTGAGATTTGGGATATGTTTCAGTTAACTATGTCTTCTATATGTTTTATTTATTTTATAGATAGAACTAGAAAATTTTTCATGTTGGGATGCTTGATTTAATTTATTTAATTATGGAATGAACTTTTGTAATGATCTAAATATTGAAATTTGGGTCGTTACATTATCTATATAAAAAAAAAGAAGGTTACTTGCAATATAGAGTGTAACTACCATCGAGACTATTGAAAAGATCCAAATACCAAGAGGGGACACAATGAAAATAAAAACACACCAAAGTATGTTCAATCAATGGGAATACAATTATAAATACTACTTCTGCTCTCTATTTAGCTTTGCATATTTACTTGTGGATTTGGACTTCAGGTGAAGGTAACCGTTTAGACGAAGTTTTGAGGTTGAGACACTTAAATTTAGGTAGAATCATCACAAATTGAGATATTGACTATTGTTGGTAAAACCTAGTCGAATTTGAACGAAAAAGGAATGAGTACAAAGAATTCAACATTTAGAATTAACACCCAGGAGAGAAAATAAAAAAGTAAGTTCGTGGTGGTGCGTGTTATGAAAAAGAAAGGAAATATTTGATCATTGAGGGTCGAGAAATATCCATCTATAAAGTTTATTGTGATTGAATTGACTCTGAACACGCATACACACACATCGATATAGTATTGAATAAACGGATGAATTAATCTTGGCAATATAACTTGGAGGTAGTTTATCAGTTAATCAAGTGATTTCAAAAACTTGAGGCAAATCGACAAGCTATCTAACTATGTTATTTATTATTTGTTTTTATCCGGAACAAATAAATATTCAATAGGCATGCCTAAATGTGATCAAAACTTGACATAAATTACCTTGGCCCGAGTATTTTCTTTGTCGGCCGGATGTTCCTTAACAGCATAAGCAGAGAATGGTGGTTGGAGAATTTGCAATTGAATGAATGTTTGTGGGTTGTAATATTTATCGAACAATTCCCCGTCTCTTGGTGGTTTGTACAATTAGTCATGAAGGAAAATTCCACGATCCATCCGCCAGTTCTGTGGTTTGTAATACTTGCCAATTTATGAAGTAGAAAAAGGGGGGGAGAGAGACGACTTCGAGTCAATGAATCTTGCTTAAAGCACATATTACGAGTTTAAGTTTCAAGTTCAATTAGAAAACCAACAGAAATTGACATATATAAATGACACTGAAAGGGTCAAAAAGATTTATTCATATAGCACCATTTATCAAATTATTTCCTACTATCGTCCAAATATATTTTCTCAAATTATATTGTTAGAGAAATTTTTTTCTTTTATTAAACTTTGTGACCCATACAATATGGAAAATACTCAAATCTACGAGAAGGCTACATTTATTCATGTACCAAAATTTATAAAGTAAAATGTATTTAAAATATTTAAAATCTTTTACAAGAATGCTTTTTTATTTTTTTTAATTGGGAAAATATTGGTTAATTATCTTTCATACTTGTATGTGCTGCATTCCAGAACAAGAGTTACATGTAAAATCGAAATTCTTGTATCTAGTCGATCCTAAAATATCTAGTCTAATTTTTTTTTTTTTTTTTTGTTTTCATTAAAGAGAAGAGATTGATCAGAGACGCTAATATATATATCTGTAATATTTTTATGTCGTATGTGTATTTTAATTCCTTTCGAGATCTAACAATTAGGTACAAGCACAAATAATCGTTTTGTCACTCTAATTATTGTTACCAATATAAGTACCATTTTCTTCAATGATCGTGTGAACTAATCACATATATTGAAATTTAGCCACTGTTAAGTACTAGCTCAAATGACATGAATTTCCGTGCATAATAGCAATAGGGTTTTTTCATACATTTGTAATTCATTGTCTAATTAGAAAATATCTTGCTTCGAACTTATATAACCATTCAATGCAAAGTACTTAAGAAGTCGCTTATTCCCTTTTCAAAGCAATCGTTATCGACATGAATTTATGTTTTTTGTTTCACTCGTTCTTAAGCTCCCAGCTCACCAAGAAAATTGTAAAAATAAATTGATCTCACCTTTTGCTAAATTAGAGAACCATCAAAGGGATGAAAAGATATACACAATCATGTCCAAGGATTTAGAATACCTAGCAATCAAGTAAAATTTAATTCATTGTATAGTCATGCTACAGAGCTAAACTCAACATATGGTCCGCTTAATAGACTCCAAGTCTACTTGTATGATCTTTAACTAATCTACAATAAGGACAAATTGTAAACCTGAATAGTAAATCGGTCAACACTATAACCTTCCAAAATAAATAACATCATTGGATGCTCAACTAAATCTGACACAACTATTTACAAATAATAAGCATATTTTGCACGCGTATCTGGGCATGTAAATCTACTTGAATAGATTATTTAGGAAGATCTCAAATTAGTTTAGTTTACATAATGCTATAATAGGTAAAAAAAAAAAAAAACCCGGCTTTGATGCGAAAGAGCATAAAGAAGATAAATTGAAGCATAATTGGAGCTAAAGAGATGAAATTGAAGAGCTTTTCAAGAATTTTGGACTTGATTAGACGCTTTAAAAAAAAAAATTGGACAAATTCACAAGTTTTTGCGTCCAACTTGAACATTCTCAACACTTTAGAAGATTTCATTTTCAAGAAAATAGAAGTTAAAGGACCAAAGTGGAGAGTCTATAAGACTAAGGACCAAAACTGAGGTACTTTTAAGTAGTGGACCTAATTGGGGTGATATCAAGGTGAATGGACCAAAAGTGTAGAAAAACATTAACTGAGGGACTAAACCTGAACAAAATGACAACTTAAGGGGCAAAGTAAATTTGAAAGATGAGGGACCAATTTAGTAATGATTGAAACTCGAAAATTGAAGTTCACTAAATCAAAAGTTGATGGACTTACATGAAAGGGGTCGAAAAGTTGGAATGGCCTGGTGTGCAAATATGGAAAAAAGTTCTGAGCCTACAGACAAACGAAAAATGGCTCAACGGTAGAGTTGCACGACTTTTAAGGGACTTCAAGTACTGTATAAAGATAATATCTAGGTTAAAAGTAAACACCACTCAAAAAAGATTACATGACAACAAAGATAGGAGTTTAGGTTTCCTCCCCGCCCCGCCACCCCAGCTATGAAGATGGATGCAATTTTAAGATATCGTAGAAAGTCAACATTAAGAGTCATAACTATATTTTTTGATTGAATATCCGGGTTATGTATTTTATCTCTCTAATTACTTGAATAATATTAAATATTTTGTTGCTAGGATTACAGTGAAACATTGTTGATTCTTTAATTGAATAAGTTGCTCATTTTTTAGTTTAATTCTTGTGATTGTTGATTGTTGTTGTTGAATTAATTTTTGTCACCTTATCTAGATAATTTTATGATTGCTTTCGCGATTTGAGATTATATCGTAAAATAAATTATGTTTTTGGCTCAAATAACAAACAACACTAATAAATATAGGAGTTAGATATACTTCTATATTTGGTACAATCTTTATTTAGATTCTAGTTTGTGTTGTGTTTTTATCTATCCATATATATCTATCATAAAAAGATAGTTAGATCAGAGGTAAAAATTGGTTCAATTTGTCTCGGGAGGGGAAAAAAATTAACACATAAAAAATATCGATTGTCAACATGGAACAAGCATTGGCTAGATAATGGTGGATTTCGGATCCTAGAACCTTTCATGAGTTGATTAATTTGAAGAATTTGCAAACTTATTTGTAATTTCTTATTTATCATGTAGATAATTAGATATAATAAAAATCAACTTCTAATAAATAATTACGTTTGTTTTTAGTTAAAGTTAAGTTTTAAAAAAAAATGTAGATACTTAGGGGAATGATACTACATTAGGCAACAACCTTAATAAAATCAACATCAAATAGATATCTATCCTTTTGCAAATCGAAGACGTGCAATACAATGTCTTTCATGTTTTCAATAGAAAATATGCCCATATCCCGTTTAGAAAGAGCTGACATAACTATTTCTCCATGATCACACACCACATCCTCAATTCTAATCCCCTTGCGCTCATTATAATCACACCATCTGAATTTAACATTTTTGTACAGAATATTTGATCACCAATGCGTTTTCGGCCTCAGTTTAATCCCAAATCAATTCACACAACTAAGAATCCACCTAAAAAATAACCTATAGGTTCACCCACTCCAGTAGCTTTTGTACCACAACACTAGAAATTACATTTTGCAATGGTCAAAAAACGTTGCCTAAACCCTTTTGCAACGTTCGCGTGTATATTGTGAAATGCGATGTTGCCATAGAGTCGGAGGTAACAACAATGTTCATTGACCGTTACGAAAGGCTTCTTTTTCAATGTTCAAGCCTTTCGCAACGTTCAATGAACGTTGCCATTACACTTTTTGCCATGGTCAATGACCGTTGCCTCTTTTTTTTTTTTTCAATCAGTAATTTATGGTCAATGTAATCCTAACAACAAAGTATTTAACTGGATATGATTCAAGTAATTAGAGAGATAAAATCCGTAACCCGGATATTCAATCAAAAAATATAGTTACGACTATTAATGTTGACTTTCTACGATATATTAAAATTGCATCCATCGTCATATGTAAGGGGGAAAAAAATCCGTAACCCGGATATTCAATCAAAAAATATAGTTACGACTCTTAATGTTGACTTTCTACGATATCTTAAAATTGCATCCATCTTCATAGCTAAATGAAACCTAAACTCCTATCTTTGATGTCATGTAATCTTTGTTGAGTGGTGTTTACTTTTGACCTAGATATTATCTTTATACAGTACTTGAAGTCTCTTAAAAGTCGTGCACAAAATAACTCTACCCTTGAGCCCTTTTTCGTTTGTATAGAGGCTCGGAACTTTTTTCCATATTTGCACACCAGGCCATTCCAACTTTTCGACCCCTTTCATGTAAGTCCATCAACTTTTGATTTAGTAAACCTCAATTTTCGAGTTTCAATCATTACTAAATTGGTCCCTCATCTTTCAAATTTACTTTGCCCCTTAAGTTGTCATTTTGTTCAGGTTTAGTCCCTCAGTTAATGGTTTTCTACACTTTTGGTCTATTCACCTTGATATCACCCCAAGTAGGTCCACTACTTAAACGTACCTCAGTTTTGGTCCTTAGTCTTATAGACTCTCCACTTTGGTTCTTTAACTTCTATTTTCTTGAAAATGAAATCTTCTAAAGTGTTGAGAATGTTCAAGTTGGACGCAAAAACTTGTGAATTTGTCCAATTTTTATTTTTAAAGCTTCTAATCAAGTCCAAAATTCTTGAAAAGCTCTTCAATTTCATCTCTTTAGCTCCAATTATGCTTCAATTTATCTTCTTTATGCTCTTTCGCATCAAAGCCGGGTTTATTTTTACCTATTATAGCATTATGTAAACTAAACTAATTTAAGATCTTCCTAAATAATCTATTCAAGTAGATTTACAAGCCCAGATACGCATGCAAAATATGCTTATTATTTACAAGCCCAGATACGCATGCAAAAACTCTACTGCTATTATGCACGGAAATTCGTATAATTTGAGCTAGTATTTAACAATGGCTAAATTTCAATATATGTGACTAGTTCACACGATCATTGAAGAAAATGGTACTTATATTGGTAACAATAATTAGAGTGACAAACGATTATTTGTGCTCGTACCTAATTGTTGGATCACGAAAGGAATTAAAATACACATACGACATAAAAATAGTAGAGATATATATTAGCGTCTCTAATCAATCTCTTATCTTTAATGAAAACAAAAAAATAATAATTAGACTAGATATTTTAGGATCGACTAGATACAAGAATTTCGATTTTACGCGTAACTCTTGTTCTGGAATGCAGCACATACAATTATGAAGGATAATTAACCAATATTTTCACAATTAAAAAAAAAAAAGGAGTTCTTATAAAAGATTTTAAATATTTTAAATACATTTTACTTTATAAATTTTGGTACATGAATAAATG